>NW_024038900.1:0-6315 GCF_016077235.1 Cyprinodon tularosa | reverse complement strand
GCAGATTGTTTACTAGTTTGTCTACTAGTAAATTACTTTAGTTTTATTTTAATATGCTGATCATAAAGCAATGTTTACAGAAACAGGGTTATTGCAAAGCAGACAGGGTTCCTGACAGGTTGTGGGTGCAGGGGAGATGGGGAAAAATGAATGGCCAGGTTAAGGGTTTATGAAGATGTTGGGAGTCTGTTGGTTAGACAACTGTCTTCTGTAGAAGGTTTCCATTATGATGAGTGGCGAACCACTTGCCTTCTTCCATTTATGCAGTAATGCATGGCACCTACCATTTACTCTTTGTAATTTAGCACATTTTAACTGGTGTAGTTTAGTTGGTGAAGTAGCATTATGAGGGAAGTGTTTCCCAGGTATGTTGCTCTTAAAATAATGAATTTATAGACAGCGCCCCTTAGAAAGTGCACTGAAAAAATTTCGGCGCGGCTGCGCGCGCGCAATATCTTACCTAGGGGCTAAGCCACCCATGTCTCTCAAACCTAGTGACGGCCCTGCGACTCGTACTCGAGTCGCACTTAAGTCGCATATTTAATGACTTCAGACTCGACTTAGACTTGCATTTAAAGGACTTCAGACTCGACTGAGACTCGTGATTTCCGACTTGTGAACAATATTTTATTCCAGAGTAAAAACACTTATTCAAGTGTTTTTTTTGTTTTACTAACTTGACTGATCGCCGCTCGCCTTACCCGCACACAGAAGGGGTAAAAAAAAAAAACTAAAAAAAAACTCAAAGACCCAAACCGTGAAGCACTCAAGTTCAAGTGTTTTTATTTATACAAAAAGCCACAGCAAAAGTGGCATAATAAAACAGTCCTTTTCTTCTCCTGATAAAACCTAAAATTCAACAGTTTTCCTTAAAAATCAGAGGCTGGAATTTGGGCTCAGCTTGTTATGCTGCTTTTGGTGCGAGTGATCGGCCTGCAGCACCACTGGCTGATCCACAGACTCTGTGGCGCTTCAGCACTGTTCCACTCCCTGGCGTGCCCACACCCCTTTCCAGACAGATCCAGCTAAAAAGAGAAGCAAGGAGAACGCCAGCATCCACGCGCCAAAACCCCCGTCGGAAGATATATTCCTGTTTATGCTTAAGTGAGGGGGAGCGCTACTTACAGGCGAGGTTCCTCCTCTGCCCTAATACTTCTTACTGGGCGATCTATGCGCCCTCCTGGTGCACGGATCCCAGCTGCATCTCCCCTGGCAGCGCGTCCGTCTCCATCACCTGCAGATTCCGTTCTCTTTCTCCTTTCCTTCAGACTCCTTTTATGTCGGCTTTAATCAGCCCTTGCTCACACCTGAGCGCAGCAATTACGCAGCGCAATTGATGCACTCCGCCTCCTCAGACAACCACTTCAGTCCAGTGCGCATGGATTGTCACAAGGGAAAAACAAACCAAAACAAGCAACCCAACATGCAGGAAAAATTCAAAAGTCTAAAATAAAGGAAAACAATCATATAAAAAAGAAATATCAAAACATGCAAAGCTCAAGAAGAAAAATACAAAAGAAAAACAAATCATATCTTCCTCTCCAAACATGCAAAGCATAAAACTAACATTTAAATGAAAGAAAACCATAAAACCATATTTTTCTCTGTGCAACACACTGACGTCACTGACGCAACAGTACGTGGAAGGCAGGATTGTGATTGTTTTTTTTTTTTCCACAGTCCTCATTTTCAATAAAAGAGCAGACATTTACTGCTAAAACTAAAAAAGTTGAAACCACAAATGTCAGGTAAATACTGTAAGAAAATGCAAAATTTATCTGGAAAAAATTTTGCGTGTGCTTTTTGTATTTTTCATTTAGCAGTTCCAGATAATGATAATTCCATAGATATACTAGCGACCTTTAAGCTATACCGTCTCAGTGACGGAGATGAAAACACAAGGAGAAACAAGCAAGCACGAAAATTATTGCACTTTTTTAAATGAATCAAGTGATTAGAATTTTTTGTGCGATTAATTGATTATTGCGACAGGCCTTCTCAAGACTTGAGACTTGACTTGGACTTGAGCTCTCAAGACTTGAGACTTGACTTGGACTTGAGCTCTCAAGACTTGAGACTTGACTTGGACTTGCAAAAAATGACTTGTGAACATGTCTGCCCTCTACGATCTCCAAGGAACTCAGAGCGGAGGGGACGGAGCAACAGCGGCGGCTGTAGGCTTTGCTTTGTGCAGGCGGTCTGGAGCGCAGCGGAGCGGAGCGCAGACGGAGTATGTGGGGATTTCGGGAGGTAAAACTCCTCTTGGACGCGATGGCGGCTCTGCATCGAACAAGACGAACTCAAAGAAGAGATGCTAGCGGTAAATATATATTCGATTACTGCCTGCTAAGCTAAAAGCAGCCTAGCCTGAGCTATGGCTAATAGCAGCCTAGCTATTAGCCTATCTAGCCTAGCCTTGCAAGAACAAGCTTTATTAAAGTGCATTTTTTTGTGATTACAGGAAGCAGTATGCCGTCTAATTGCAGGCGCTATGAACCGGAGCAAGGGTAAGATTTAAAGAATATGCTTTCATTCTGCGGTAAAAGGTAATGGATACCGATAGTAGCTTTCCATTGTTTTCACAGACCTCCTTTTTGCTCGAGCCATACAGCAAGTCCAGATTTGCACGATGATGATAAAGACGACATTGTGTGTAAGTGACTTGTTTTAATGTTTTCTCCTTCCTTGTTACTGTGACTTGCGTTTGATTTTTTATTTATACCACTCTCATTTAATTGTTTTCCAGCTGCCTGTAAGACGTATTTTCAGACGGTACGCAGGAGCTTCAGATATAGGCTGCCAGCCAAGCTGCGTGCGGAGGCTATCTGCTCGGAGTCGGGCCAGAAGAAAGAGGGTAAGACTTTATTTGGTGACTATTTTTCAGGTGGCATTAATAGATGTGTTGTGTCCATACGCAGTGCGCTGATTCATTGTTTGTTTTTTTCAGCTGCTGAAAGCGAGGCAGAGTGTGCTAGCAGATGAGGAAGTGGAACTCTGGAAGTCCGCCGTCGTCAGCGGTGTCTCTGGATGGATTGTACGGTCGCCGCCATTTCGTAGGCCGGATCTCACTGAACTCTGTGTTAAGCTGCAGTCCCGGTTAGAAGCGATGCCGAAGAACAGGGCCGCGCACAGTAGGCGTCTGCACATCGGACCTTCCTCGGAGGGAATGCTGCCAGTTACCTCCAACCCCGAGGAAGCAAACGGACCGTTCACGGGAGTTTTAATTTTTAGATACGCATGTGTTTGGATACGCGTTGTATATAGTTGTGTGTGTTTTAATAAAGCTCTTTCTTTGCATAAACAGCTTCCTGGCAAATGTTCATTTCCTGTATAAATTCATTCATGTCCTTGATGGTAGCATAATAATTGTGTAGTAGTGTAGGATAACATAAATACACACCATATGAATGAATAAATATATGAATGAATAAATAAATATATATATATATATATATATATATATAGTATATATATATATATATATATATATATATATATAAATATATATATATATATGTAAATATATATATATATGCCAACCAATCACGAGCGACTTTACTTGTTTAAAAAGAAGTGGTTCCGTCCAATACTCAGTAAGAAAATTAAAGCCTGGCGTGGCCACGTGTGGTTTTGCTGCCAATCACGAGCGATTTCATTTGTTTGAGATAGTGGTTTCAGCCAATACTGAGAAGGTTATTCAAGCCAGACCTGGCCAGCCGCGCGGGTTTGCTGTATTCATATGCTAATTAGGGCCATTAGTACAGCTGATCGCTCTCCACCTACGTCACTGTCCGTTTTCGACAATTTGTGGCACGACAAACGCGGACAAGCACGGGTTGCAAATTGTCGGAAACTGACGAAAATCAGGCAGATCTGCGGGAGTTTACGGGGGTTTACGGGGACGAAAATCTCACTTTTCATGCAGTGTCTGTAAAGCCTTCTCTGACTAAGGGGGGAAAAAAAGGTCTTGTAGGTCATTTTAATGTGTCACCTGTCAGTCCCAGTCTGGCCAGAGGTCAGTGGTCTGGTCCGTTCTGTGGTTCAGGAAAGGGTCGACCCGTCATGAGCTCATGGGGAGGAAAACTGGGAGTCAAAGTTACCAACATGCTGAATTAAAGGAGCTGAGGGAAAGACAGATCAGATGTTATCTTACCCTTTCACAAACAATAGTAGATCAAAATAATTTCATGTAGCTTAAAGAGCTTTAGATTAAAATTTGAATTTTAAACTTTGTCACAAATCATTGAATTATTCCATAATTTCAAACTTACCCATAATTTCAAACTTACTTCCTTAGTGTTCAGTACCACTTATCACTTCTGCACCTGCAGAAATCCAAACAAACTTCTCCTCAGCAGAGGACTGTGTGTTTCAGTGGGCTGCAGCAATGTAAACAAGCACAGCCTTCTGCTGCTTCCACCAGACATGATGTGTGTGGAAGAAGAATATAGGCTTTCCATCCGATTTCAAGAACGATGTTTCCAAGGCGAAGCAAAATCAAAGAACCAGAAACAAGAGTTTCATGAGGTGAAGAAACACCGAACCAGGGGTCCAAGAAGCCGAACCATCAACAAACATCAACAAAGCTGGTTTTTCCCAAACGCACATCAGACAGTCAGGCTGAGGGGTTCAAACTTCATCCAGAAGTCTAGCAGTCGTTTCTTTAGGTTGTTTATTTATTCCGCTCTCAATTATCAACCCAAATTCCACATGGACTGTTCCAGATGGAAAAATAAACAGCATCTATATGGATCCTTATGAGTTTAGCTTTGCTGTTTTTCTCTTGTTTTTCTCTTCTTTCCACCCTTTTCTTCATCAGAACAAATAAAATATGTTCTGTTGAAGAAAAACAACAATTTAAGTCAAGTCAATTTAACCTCCAGATATATCTGAGCTATGGATCCATTGAGAATAGATCATTTTAAAGTCTCCACCATTCATCTTAATGTAGGAATTAAATCCTGTTATTTATATCCTCTATCATTATAATCATTATTATTAATGTTATCGTTATTATTATTATTAAATAATGTTATTATCATCATTATTTCCAATTGAGTCATTTGAACACCGTATAATTATTAACCAATAATTATGTTAAATAAATTTGCATATTTATTCCAGATCAGCTTAAGATAGATTTACTTCTTAAAAAATTGTAAATAATTTAAAGGCAAATTCAATCAGCCTAATTAATTTTTATACCAGCTATTTGTGCTACACACATATAGATTTATTTACCCTTAAAGTTTAATCTAAATCTTAAAGGACCTGTGTCATTTTAAATAATGACACAGGTCCTTGATTATTTGAAGAAATGCCCAATTATTGTTAAACAAGCATAATCTGTTCATTTGATTTAATTTTTTTTTAAATCTGTCTCATTAAACTTTATTTGTTGTGATATTTGAACCTTATGTCAATTCCCTTTATTACCAATTTAAACAGCTGTGCATTATCTTTAACACATTTAACTCCTGCTTTGTTTTGAAAACAGGTGAGGGGGAAGAATGAGCCACAGAAACTAGAAACTGTCCTTATTTTACAGTTTAACCTTAATTATTCCCTCATTTCTATTTTACCAAGACAAAAAAATAGCTAAACTATCATTTCACAAATGGACAACATACAATAGTTAGAGTGGATCCACAGACACTACAGACAACATATAAGACAAACAGATAAGACAAACAAAACACAAACAAATGGCCATAACATAAAAGATTAAACGTAATTGTTGTTGCATGCAAACCTTAATGTGTGTCAGGACCTTTTCTCTCACGGGGGGGGGGCCCTTAACCTGCCCATCTTTACCGAACCTCCTGTAACTGGGTCAACGGTAAAATGGACGCTTTTCTGTCTATTTATATGTAGGTACTTTAACTCTAGTCAATAAACAGCGAACCAGTTACTATTCTGCTGTAAGCCAACCATTTATAACTTTTTGTCAGGTGCTATTTGAGTCCTAATTCTGAAAGTTAGGATGTTTTTTTCATTTTTTTATCATCCTTGATTTAGATCCATTAAGCAGGTTTTAGGTTTTATTTATTTTTAAACATACTTGTGTTAAATGTGCCAAAAAATGATTATTAATATTTCACTCTCTCAGGAAAATATGCCACTTTGATTCAAATCTTTCAGGAATTAATTATTTATTTTTGAAAATCTATAATATTAGTTAATAAACTCATAGCTTTTATGTATTTTAGTTGCATTTACCCAAACTATATCCCCTATATTTGGTTAACTGTAAGGTTATTATTTTAAACACTTAAGCGAATGAAAATTGCTGATTTCATGTTTATGTTTAAATGA